>NC_084739.1:38358843-38361343 GCF_033978785.1 Entelurus aequoreus
CAGAACCACCAGTCCAAGACCATACCCAGTACACCGCAAAAAGGAAAACATGCAAGGACGTAAGCCGTTGGTGAAATGGCCAAAGTCTAACAGCAAGGAGTGGGAAACCATCAACATAGACTTAAGCCTTATCCTAAGTAACATCAAAGGATCAGCCGAAAAGAAGCTGGAGAAGATGGGTGACCTAATCTACAGCTACGGAGAGAAGAGATGTGGAGTGAAGGAAAAAGTCAGAAAGGAAGACATGCTTCCCGCCCCCAAATCTCGTCGGCTTCAAGAAATCCATCTACTTGTAAAAGAAAGGCGACAGCTAAGGAAGGTGTGGAGAAAGGCAACAGCAGAAGAAAGGGAAGGCATCGACCTCCTTCAAGAGGAATTAAAACAGAGGCTCTCAAAACTCCGTCGAGCGGAAAGCCTAAGGATGCGTCGGAAGAAGAAAGAAAAAGCCAGAACCGACTTCTACAAAGACCCCTTTAAATTTGTGAAAGGGATTTTCACAAAAGAGAAGAGTGGATCTCTGAAAACATCAAAAGACCAGGTTGAAGAATATCTGAGAACCATCTATACTGATGAGAAGAAACATGAACCGGTCATTGTCCCCACTGACATCCCTCCTATATCACCCGCACAACATCAGGTTGATGTCAGCCCTCCCAAGCTGAGCGAGGTGAAGCAGGCAGTAAAAAAGGCAAGATCGGCATCTGCCCCAGGCCCTAATGGTGTTTCGTATAGTGTCTACAAGAACGCTCCGGAGGTTCTGAAATTCCTGTGGAAAACATGAGAGTGGTGTGGGACAAGCAGATCATCCCGAAAGCCTGGCGAAGAGCGGGAGGAGTGCTTATCCCAAAAGAAAAGAACTCGACCACCATTGAACAGTTTCGCCAAATAAACCTTCTGAACATCGAAGGCAAGATTTTCTTCAGCGTATTGGCACAGCGACTAACAGAGTATCTGAAGCAAAACCACTTCATTGATACATCGATCCAAAAGGCTGGCATAGCAGGCTTCTCTGGATGCCTCGAACATAACAGCATCATATGGCATCAAATCCAGACTGCGAAAAAAGAAGGAAAAGATCTTCATGTCTTGTTCCTTGATCTGGCCAACGCCTATGGATCAGTCCCTCATTCATTGCTGTGGACTGCCTTTGAATTCTTCCAAGTGCCAACTACAATCACAAATCTCGTAAAACACTATTTCCAGGATTTGCAGTTTTGCCTCACAACATCAGGCTTCACCACAAAGTGGCAATCTCTGGAAGTAGGCATCATGGCTGGGTGCACCATCTCCCCATTGGCCTTTACGATGGCAATGGAAATCATTATTAGAGCATCGAAATGGGTGGTTGGAGGAGAACGACTACAATGTGGTCAGAGATTACCACCAATTCGAGCCTATATGGACGATATAACAACACTCACAACAACTGTCCCCTGCACCAAGAGACTGCTGGAGAAACTTCATTCAAATATAACATGGGCACGGATGAAGTTAAAGCCCAGCAAGTGCAGAAGTATCTCCATTGTGAAAGGCCAAGTCACAGACCAGAGATTTCATGTCAGCGGAACACCAGTACCAACTGTTTCAGAAATGCCAGTAAAGAGCTTGGGAAGGTGGTACGACGCAAGGCTCAAAGACACCGAACAGTTTGAGCAACTAAAAAAGGATACCATCACTTACATGGATTGCATCAATAAAACCTTGTTGCCAGGAAAACTTAAGTTGTGGTGTTTTCAATTTGGCATACTCCCAAGACTCTTGTGGCCTTTAACTGTGTACGAAATCCCCATCACCAAGGTTGAAAAATTGGAACGTGTGATAAGCACACAGCTGAAACAGTGGCTTGGAGTTCCAAGATGCTTCAGTTCTATTGGACTATATGGGCATGGCAAATTGGAATTACCAATCTCAGGACTGGTGGAAGAATTCAAATGCACCAAAGCAAGGCTGGTCATGACGCTAACTGAAACTGAGGATGCAGTCATTCGAACAGCGGCCCCCCGAGTAACAGCGGGAAGGAAGTGGATTCCATCAGAAGCTGTTCAGAGTGCAAAGTCTGCTCTTCAATTCAGAGATGTGGTTGGGCAAGTACAGCATGGGAGAGCAGGGCTCGGGCTCATCCCAAAACCTCCCCTATGGCACAAAGCAACATCAGAGCAGAAGAGACGGCTAGTAGTAGAGGAAGTCAGGAGACAGGAGGAGGGAGAGCGACATGCTAAAGCCGTCTCAATGGCCAAGCAGGGGAGATGGACCAACTGGGAAAGCCTGGAGAAGAAAAAGCTCAACTGGTATGACATCTGGCAGATGGAGGGAGCACGACTGAGTTTTATCATCAGAGCCACGTACGACCTGCTACCGTCCCCTATAAATCTGAAAACCTGGTACGGAGAAGATCCCGCCTGTTCCCTGTGTCAAGTACCTGCATCTCTAAGGCATATCCTATCAGGGTGTACTATAAGTCTCACCCAAGGACGCTATACTTGGCGGCATAACCAAGTAC
>NC_084739.1:38368843-38373843 GCF_033978785.1 Entelurus aequoreus
GTTTTCCATGGCTTCCCCGAACTCCTCCCATGTCCGAGTTTTTGCCTCCGCGACCGCCGAAGCCGCACACCGCTTGGCCTGTCGGTACCTGTCCGCTGCCTCAGGAGTCCTATGAGCCAAAAGAACCCGATAGGACTCCTTCTTCAGCTTGACGGCATCCCTCACCGCCGGTGTCCACCAACGGGTTCTAGGATTACCGCCACGACAGGCACCAACTACCTTGCGGCCACAGCTCCAATCAGCCGCCTCGACAATAGAGGTGCGGAACATGGTCCATTCGGACTCAATGTCCAGCACCTCCCTGACATGTTCAAAGTTCTTCCAGAGGTGGGAATTGAAACTCTCTCTGACAGGAGACTGCCAGACGTTCCCAGCAAACCCTCACAATGCGTTTGGGCCTGCCAGGTCTGTCCGGCATCCTCCCCCACCATCGCAGCCAACTCACCACCAGGTGGTGATCGGTAGAAAGCTCCGCCCCTCTCTTCACCCGAGTGTCCAAAACATGAGGCCGCAAATCCGACGACACAACTACAAAGTCGATCATGGAACTGCGGCCTAGGGTGTCCTGGTGCCAAGTGCACATATGGACACCCTTATGTTTGAACATGGTGTTTGTTATGGACAATCTGTGATGGGCACAAAAGTCCAATAACAAAACACCGCTCGGGTTCAGATCCGGGCAGCCATTCTTCCCAATCACGCCTCTCCAGGTTTCACTGTCGCTGCCAACATGAGCGTTGAAGTCCCCCAGTAGAACGAGGGAATCACCCGGGGGAGCACTCTCAAGTACTCCCTCGAGTGAATCCAAAAAGGGTGGGTACTCTGAGCTGCGGTTTGGCGCGTAAGCGCAAACCACAGTCAGGACCCGTTCCCCCACCCGAAGGCGGAGGGAAGCTACTCTCTCGTCCACCGGGTTGAACTCCATCATGCAGGCTCTGAGCCGGGGGGCAACAAGAATTGCCACCCCAGCCCGTCGCCTCTCACTGCCGGCAACGCCAGAGTAGAAGAGAGTCCAGCCCCTCTCGAGAGAACTGGTTCCAGAGCCCTTGCTGTGCGTCGAAGTGAGTCCGACTATGTCTAGTCGGAACTTCTCCACCTCGCGCACTAGCTCAGGCTCCTTCGCCCCCAGCGAGGGTGACGTTCCACGTCCCAAGAGCTAGCTTCTGTAGCCGAGGATCGGACCGCCAAGTGCCCTGCCTTCGGCTGCCGCCCAGCTCACATCGCACCCGACCTCTATGACCCCTGCTATGGGTGGTGAGCCCATTGGAGGGGGAACCCACGTTGCCTCTTCGGGCTGTGCCCGGCCGGGCCCCATGGGGACAGGCCCGGCCACCAGGCGCTCGCCATCGTGACCCACCTCCGGGTCTGGCTCCAGAGGGGGGCCCCGGTGACCCGCGTCCGGGAGGGAAATCTGGGTCCATAGGTTTTATTTTTCATTGAGGTCTTCGAGCTGCTCTTTGTCTGATCCCTCACCTAGGACCAGTTTGTCTTGGGAGACCCTACCAGGGGGTATAAAGCCCCCGGACAACATAGCTCCTAGGATCATTGGGACACGCAAACTCCTCTACCACGGTAAGGTGGCAGCCCAGAGAGGAGGTATACATATATATGCATATATATATATATATATATGCATATATATATATATATATATATATATTTATATATATATATATATATATATATATATATATATATGCATATATATATATATATATATGCATATATAGGGACGGCGTGGCGAAGTTGGTAGAGTGGCCGTGCCAGCAATCGGAGGGTTGCTGGTTACTGGGATCAATCCCCACCTTCTACCATCCTAGTCACGTCCGTTGTGTGCTTGGGCAAGACACTTCACCCTTGCTCCTGATGGCTGCTGGTTAGCGCCTTGCATGGAAGCTCCCGCCATCAGTGTGTGAATGTGTGTGTGAATGGGTGAATGTGGAAATACTGTCAAAGCGCTTTGAGTACCTAGAAGGTAGAAAAGCGCTATACAAGTATAACCCATTTATCATTTATATATACACATGTTTGTATATACATATGCATATATATATATACTGTATACACAGTATGTGCATATATATATATATATATATATATATATATATATATATATATATATATATATATATATATATATATATATATATATATATATATATATATATATATATGTATATATATATATATATATATATATATATATATATATATATATATATATAATATGTGTGTATATATGTATATATATATATGTGTGTATATATGTATATATATATATGTGTGTGTGTATATATATATATATATATATATATATATATATATATATATATATATATATATATATATATATATATATATATATGTATATATATATATATATATATATATATATATATATTAGGGGTGTGGGAAAAAATCGATTCGAATTCAAATCGCGATTCTCACGTTGTACGATTCAGTATCGATTTTCATTTTTCAAAAATCGATTTTTATTTTTATTTTTAATTTTTTAATTTTTTAATTTTTTAATTTTTTTTTTATTAATCAATCCAACAAAATAATACACAGCAATACAATAACAATGCAATCCAATTCCAAAACCAAACCCGACCCAGCATCATTTAGAACTGCAATAAACAGAGCAATTGAGAGGAGACACAAACACGAAACAGAACAATCCAAAAGTAGTGATACAAAAATGAATATTATCAACAACAGTATCAATATTAGTTACAATTTCAACATAGCAGTGATTAAAAATCCCTCATTGACATTATCATTAGACATTAAAAAAAAACAAAAAAAAACAATAGTGTCACAGGGGCTTACACTTGCATCCCATCTCATAAGCTTGACAACACACTGTGTCCAATATTTTCACAAAGATAAAATAAGTCATATTTTTGGTTCATTTAATAGTTAAAACAAATTTACATTATTGCAATCAGTTGATAAAACATTGTCCTTTACAATTATAAAAGCTTTTTACAAAAATCTACTACTCTGCTTGCATGTCAGCAGACTGGGGTAGATCCTGCTGAAATCCTATGTATTGAATGAATAGAGAATCGTTTTGAATCGGGAAAAATTGATTTTGAATCGAATCGTGACCACAAGAATCGATATTGAATCGAATCGTGGGACACCCAAAGATTCGCAGCCCTAGTTCCCTCGCTATAACATGGTTCACTTTACATGGCCTTTCTGTTACACTGATTTTTTGTGTGTGAGATTTTTTTACAGTGTCGCATGCTTTTTTTCTACAGCGTATGAATGCGCAATGTGTTCTGCGTCCTGATTTGCTAAAGGACTGTAGACTAGGGCTGGGCGATATATCGATATACGCGATATATCGCGGGTTTGTCTCTGTGCGAAATAGAAAATGACTATGTCGTGATATTCGAGTATGCGTTCTCACGCAGTTGCTTTTAGCTGCTGGCATTACATTGCAGGCTCTCCTTGCTCTTTCCTGTCTGTCCTTCTCACAGACAGAAAGCGCAGCTTCTACACACGTCACATACTCTCACGACATACGTCACATACGTATACGCCCTCGCGCAGCAAAGAGGTAGCAGCATGGCTAAAGTTAGCTGTGATGCTAGCGGTAATACGAGAGAAAGAAGGTGCGAATCTGGTAACAAATGAAGGAATAATTCATTCCCCCAAAAAACAGCAGGGGGTCCATCGTCTGGCAGTGGTTTGGCTTCAAGTGGGAATATGTCGAACAGACAATTGTAATTTGTCAAGTGTGGGGCAAAAGCGTTGCTATAAAAAGTAGCATTACTGCTAATATGTAGCATCATTTGAAAAGTCACCTGCTAGAGAATGAAGAGTGCTTACTCCGCATGTCAACATCTCCGTTCTGTGCCACACGCCCACACCATCAAAATGCCGAGGCAAACATTTCCAGATCAACACCGTATGAAAAAAATAGTGATTTTTTTTTGTTGTGATTTCCTTCTCTGCATGAAAGTTTTAAAGTAGCATATATTAATGCAGTATGAACAAGAATGTTTTAATGTAGACACATAGAATCATCATACTGCTATGATTATATGTATCAAGTGTTCATTCAAGGCTAAGGCAAAATATCGAGATATATATCGTGTATCGCGATATGGCCTTAAAATATTGCAATATCAAAAAAAGGCCATATCGCCCAGCCCTACTGTAGACCATTGTCAATCAATCTTCTTCATGCCATGTGTCCTTACAGTACAGAATGTAAATGGGTTAAAGTTTAACCCGGAAAACGTGCGCATTTGTTACACGGTCTGTGATTGCGAGGAGGGGCGGCCCATGAAAACAGAACTCTGGATTAAACTAATGTGACTTATTGGTATTGCAGCGACAAACGTTTTTATCATCGACGCACATCAAGTTTAAAATACCATCTTAAAGCAAAACACGTATTTGAGGATGACGCCGACAGGGTTTTCTACCTTTTGGCCACTTTTTTTGTAAACAGCTACTAGCGACAAATCTAGTGACTTTTCCCGTTGATATTAGAAACGCAGTCATGACAAATGTTGTGATTAATTTTGATACATTTATGTTAACGCAATATTTTTTTTATTAATCACATGCGTTGACGTGTTAACATTGACAGCCCTAATATATACAGTATATTTATAGCTATATGAATATACACACACACACACACACACACACACACACACACACACACACACACACACACACACACACACACACACACACACACACACACACACACACACACACACACACACACACACACACACACACACACACACACACACACACACACACACACACACACACACACACGCTGAACAAAAAATATAAATGCAACATTTTTTTGCTCCCATTTTTCATGAGTTGAACTCAAAGATGTAACTCTTTTACTATTTGCACAAAAGACCTATTCCTCTCAAATATTGTTCACAAATCTGTCTAAATTTGTGTTAGTGAGCATTTCTTCTTTGCCAAGATAATCCATCACATCTCACAGGTGT